>NW_021394673.1:650041-690899 GCF_001605985.2 Dendrobium catenatum
AATTATTTGGAGCATCAACGACTCAACGATCTTGTATATGTTCGATATAATTTGAATTTAAAGAATAGGTATGATCTAACATTAAATTTATGTACAAGTGTCAATTTAAGTAGTATGTATAATCTTAACATAAAATTATTTATTCATTTTTTAGGTTTCAACTTAAAAAAAGACATTATGACCCTCTGGACTACACTTGTGTTGAAATGGTTGATTTTTGGATACTTGAAAATGAAACAACTCCAGAACTTGACTTACAGGATTTGAAAAATGAGATATACAAAGAGGATACAATACCAATTGTTGAAGAACAAAATATATCATTTAATCAGCCAGGACATTATAAGTTGACAATAAAATTTGAATATATTATTTAATTGAAAGCAAAAATAATATCTTATTTGTTGGTGAAGGTGATTTAGAGAATGAAGGAGATGTAGGAGACATAACCGGGCTTGATCAATCGGATGCATTTGAGTTTGAACATTTTGGTGAAGCGAGGCCTGGAGACTCAACTTATATAGATAGATTTGATGATGCTAATTTAGGAGATCTTTGAAACTATTGAACTGAGAAAGTGAAACTTTGATTTTAATTATGAATATGTTTTGTTTTTGTTATCAGTTGGTATAAAGTAATTTTGCATCTTTTTATGATTAGTTGCATCTTCAAGTGAAAAATATTGTTATGTTTTTCTTATTTACTTTATCTAATATTTTTTATATACTTTATTTAATATGCCCATATGAATGAATAATCTACTTTGCTAATAGATTTTTTCATGATGTTTGAAATTGGGATTCAGTGAGGAATGAGAGGTTGAACTTGCAGAGTATAAATGAAGAGACTTTACATGATCTTGAGAATTATAAGTGTTGTGATGATCAAATGGATGGTTTGCAAAATCTTGTTTCCTTGTAACTTACAAAGGATCACAGCACCAGTGTGGAAGAGGTAGTAGAAGATTTTGATTTATCTGAATCTTTCTTTTGAGGTTTGATTTCAGTAATATATTCATAAATAATGTTTACATTTTCTGTCATTCAGGAAGTTAAGAGAATAAGAAGTGACCATCCCGAGGACTCTTTAGCCATTGCAAATAACAGAGTCAAGGGATCATTGAAGTGACAAGAGCTTTTAGAGCTGAGTTTTTGAAGCAGGTATGTGCATGCATTGTTATTGAATTTCAGTTTTGTATTTATGAATTTGTAAAGTTGTTTTTTATACTTCATATTATAATTTTCTTCAATTTTTGTTATATATTTATAAATAGTTGTGTCATTATTATAATATTTAAATATAATAAATATTTATTACATCATCCGGTTCGACCCCGGTCGAACCATCAAACTTCTAACCCCTCCTTCCGGTTCATTGACCGGTCCAGTTTTAAAATCCTTGAAAATAACGAGAATTGATAAAATTCTGCCGGTAAGCCATACCTTCCCACCAGGAAAAGATTTTATTTTCCAAACCAATGCATCCTTTTCTGGTGCATATGCAGCAGAACCCATGGACGTCCTCACATTTGGGTTAGTAGCATCCGAAGGCACAGGTATTTCAATTTCAACATTTGTTGCAGTACTGCATTCATTTTAGACAAATATGTAAATCTTCAAAAAAAAGAAAGAAAAAAAGAATAATAAGAATTATAGCCCTGTAAAAAAGACATTTCAACAGAAAAGAGTACCTTCGTTCCTTAAATTGGCTTCTTGCCTTGACCATTAGTTCAATACGGCTTCTTGAATGTCTCTCAACTTGAGCTTCCACCCAGATTAAAGGTTTTACCTAAATGTTTCAGCATTGCACAGCAACAATAAGAGGATAAGTAAATCAGGCATAAAAAAGACAAGCTCGGGTTTCCTACGCAGTATGAAAAAAATCAGAGCAGGACTTAAAACCTGTGTGCTTAGTCTATAGGTCATCAGATCAAAAGAACCATCAGGTGGTATGAAAGATATGGTTCTGTCATTATCAAAACGTGCCAAACGGACACACCTTCACATAGTATCAGGCGTAAAATAATTTAATCCAATGGAATTTTTAATTGCAGCAATCAAAATTTCAAATAGATTCCTTTTTCTTACAAAGACAGGAAAACAAGAAGTGGACATAAATAAAATTTGATTCCAGCCAAAATTACATACTGGTGGAACTTGATATCATCCAGATCTATGGCCTTTCCTTTTGCTGACCGACCTTGAGCCTCCAAAAGAACTCTGTCATTCAAACCAAGCTTACACTCCGGCATGCCACTGTGAATATTAGAGCATCATTAATCATCTTACGCAAAAATTTGAATGCGGATGAAGTGGTATAAAATAACTTCAAGGAGGTGAATGGAAAATTCGAAAAAACTGGCATAGTACAAGGCAGGGTTATGGAAGGAATTTCATTTCTCTTTCATTTCAAAAAGGAGTAGCTTGGGTGAACTGCAGTCTCGGTTCAAAGAAAAGTGAAAACTCTTTCTTTTCATTCTATCAAAGGTACCAAATCAAACAAAAAAATCACACAGATAAACTATGAAGTCTCATCCTAACTTTATGGTTTCACACTTACTAATTGCATCACTAACACATACACAAGCCAATGACCAGTCATAAATTAGAGCAATGCAGCAAGATTTAAAGATCATCGTCATCAACATCACAAAAATTCAAAGCAAATGATCATGATAAAAGCTTGGTTTCTCCCTCCGTAAAGGATTTAAAGATATGCTCTAATAAAATATTTGAAGTAGGACTACATGCACATGTGATGTTATTAAACTTGAAATTACATGCTCATGAAAAGATTCCCATGTATTAAACAAAAGATTGAAGCCAACAAGATATTGATTAGCTCAGGCAATCAATTATATGATAATATTAGGAGCACAAAATAATCAAATTAAATCAAACCCTGCTGATGTGGGGCTTTTAAAGAAATCCCTTGATTAACTATTAGAATAGTCACTATAAGAATCCACTCACATATGCTCATAATAAGAGCTAAGCGGAGAAGCCTTCATAATTTTAACGATACCACAATTGAGGAAGAGTTAAAGATAAAAGGTTTAGGAGAAGAGTTCACCATTCTCAAGCTTCTGGACTTTGCTCCAAAATTCTCCAGGATTTGGCCGTTCATCATCCGTGGATGCGCTTTGACGTAAACACACCTTGTAGTTGACAAGGTATTAAAGTGCCAGAATGGTTGGGATGTGGCCGGCAAGGGAGGAGGATTTATTTCTCCTTTTTTAGGTGAAAACATCAAGTGAAGGAGAAGAAGTGTAGAGAAGTGGATGGGGGGCCTATGGCCAGTTAGAGAGGTGTTTAATTCCTTACTTGGGGGATGAGTAAGGAAGGGAAGCAAATAGGAAACTATGAATTTAATTCCAGCAATTAACAAAATTCGGGAATTGATTTCTTGTCTAGGTGGCATGCAAATTAAGACAAGAATCAATTGGGGTTGAGTAGGAATTAATGGTTGCTTTAAGTGGAGGAGAGATTGGGGGAAGATTTGAATTTGAATGTCCATAAATTAGGGGTAGGGAGGGGGCGGCACACCCTAATGGGAGGGGAATTGATTGGGGAGCATTAATGGGAAAGTAACAATTAGAGAAGATATGGGTGGGGCGGCAAGGCTAGGGAGAGGGAATTAATGAGAGGGTTTAAAGAGGCTGCTAAATTTAAGACACCAAATGAAGAAGTGAGGGTAAAAACAAAAAAGATACATAAATAAATCAAATACAAATAAAGCTAAAAAATAAAGTTGTCCAATCATAGCCGTAGATCTTCGGTCTCTTCTCTAATAAACTCTCCACGGTAGGATGTCCTCATCAAGATCACTCCAGCATCCAACTGTGAATGACCGATCCGTAGACCTCAAGAACAAGTACCATGTGTACAAAATAACCCGCTTTTCCCTTGAAAAGTCCACAACTGGCAACTCCAAAAAGGATGAGAAGTTGCATGTAATTTGGAACCACTCTCTTTCTATTTTGCACTAGCCAGTCCCCATCTTAAATAGTTTCATGTGTTTTTGTTTATTTTGCATTATAAATACACCAAACGAGCTCTCTTGAAGAATAGATGCATTATTGAAGCTTATTTCCTTGGTTGCAAATATTGGGTAAAGGTTGGGTGGCTTGATATTTGGAGAATTTAGGTGAGTTCTCTAATTACCTTAGCAATTATTTTACTCACAGCCTAGCCTACCCCTAGCAAACACCTCCCCTCTCCTTGACAACCCTAAAGCAACCCTAATTCTCACTTAATCGTCAACCACCCCATATAAAACTCTAATCCAAATTTGTTCTTAGGTTCTCTCTTCCATAAAACCCTAGTTCAATCCCCACTGGACCACAAAGTCTCTCTACATCTTAGAAAATAATAAAGTTAGTTGTGCATTTGGAAATTGCATAGTCGATCTTCAGCAAGCTTGCTGTTGTGCTCACTCACATATGTCGTGCTCGCGGCTCGCTTGTGCATGCTTGCTTGGTAGTGAGCACTCACTTCGTCTTAGCTTGCATCTCACATGGGGCCTTTATCAGAGCAAACATTATCTCATCCCACTAAAGGGGAGATATCAAATCTTGTTATGCCTCTATATTTTTCTATTTTGTCAAATTCTCATTGAGCCACCCAAAAAAGAGATTATGTGCAAATTTATGTCTGATCTACATTTGATAGATGGTCATTTTGTTGCTCTTATTGATCCTTAATTCCTTATTATATTATTATCAAACTTTCTTTGGAAGCAGACTACACAAGACTTTTCTCTCAACAATACACTATATAAGGGGTATTCGATATGCATGCTAAAATGGTCATCCTATTTGACTTTTTTAAGGAACCAACTATCACTCCAATTTGGATTGCATTCCCTCGAACATCATTTACACTGCATAAACCAATCAAAGTGATATCCCATGGGTTTTATATTTGATGAATCTTTACAAGTAGATAATGCTATTGCTCGTATTTTAAGGCCTTTTTTGGCAAGAGTTCTAGTTGAACTAGACTTACATATCAATTGAAAATTGAAGCATTAGTGGGTACCATGACTTCTGAATACTAGCAAATGGTTGAATACTTGAATTTGAAGGCATAACAACACACTATTCATCTTGCATTTTGTTTTTTTTGCAACAATTTCTCTAAATGTTTCAAAGCTCATATAGATATAAGGTTATCAGGTGTAAGATGTACAACCAAATGATTAAATTTAACTCTCAATCACTCTGGAGATAACTCTTTTAATGGATCAACCATGCAATCAAAACTTGGGACAAGTTTTAAATTCTCCTTTGGATTTAGGGGCACTTGCACTTGCACATATTAGCATTATGATGATAGTCACGTCAACACCTATAAGTATGACCATTAATCCTGATCCATATATTACTACAACACCTCACCTCCTTCTAATTTGTGAATATGGTGATGATCAGGATCATTAGCTTTATGATTCAAATGAGCGGGCTCAATGTATTGCCTCTGTGGTTGCTAAGAAATTCCAAATTCTATTTACCATATGAGGCTGAAATCCTAGAAAAAAATCTATTATCACTCACCTATTTTTACCAAGCTTCAAGCAATGAGTCCAAATGAATCTTTTTATAAACTTCATGCTCCTAAAGGTTTTGGATACTAGGATAACATGCTATCTCGATCTTGTTTCTGTGATTTTCTTTTTCTCTAACAATTATTGGTAATTTCCATTGGTATACTAATATTATTTTCTAGTCATAAAATTTTACCTAAAAAAAGCTTCCCTACATCTCTTAAGGTCTCATAAACCCTAATTACTAGGATAGTGATAAAATTTCGAGTTAAACCTATTAAATAAGAAGAACGAACACACCAAAGATCAAAATCACAAAACACACAAGTTTATACAGTTTGATGATATTCACCTATGTCTACATCCGTACATAGATTAAATATTTCACTAATCTTTAAAAGAGAAGAATATCAAAAATTTCTTTTGTATATAAAAAGATATTCTCGATATAATAACTGAGAGATAACTCATCTACCTACTACAAAAACAAGGGCCAAGTATGGAGAAGATGACGTTGCTACTGCTGATATTATCATCTTCTCTTCTTGGCTGTGAGAGCTTCTTCTCTTCTCAACTCTATTGAAAGGGCTTCATCTTACCATGCCTGAAAGCTTAAGCCCCTTTCCCCTCCTCCCTCCCACCCTCTTCTTTCTTGTGGGGGAATTGTGAATTTGGTTGAACAAGTCATTAATAAGAGTACATGTTTTAGATATCTTGGGTCTATTGTTCAGAGTGATGGTGAAATAGATGGGGATATTATTATTAGAATTCAAATTGGATGGTTGAAGTGGAGGAATGTATCGGGCTTGTTGTGTGATAGAAAAGTACCCCTCAAACTTAAGGGAAAATTCTATAAGATGGTGATTAGACCTGCAATGCTTTATGGTGCCGAATGTTGGACATAAAAAGAGAAGTATAATATTAAGTTAAGTGTTGCAGAGATGAGGATGCTCACGTGGATGAGTGGCTTTACTCTTAGAGACAAGATACGAAATGAGCATATACGTGAAAAGTGAGGATGAGGCCATCATGGATCCTGATCCTTATAGCATATTTATGTTTTATGTGAGTGTTTACCTTAAATATCATTTCAGGCTTTCATTTTATAATAATTTTTAATATTGAGATTTATAGTTTATATCTTTATGATGATGAGTCAAGTAAATATGTTGATGACTTATTTCATTTTTGTCATTTTTACGAATTATTTATAATTTTATGAACTTTTATTCTTTTATTTTGAGGCTTATGCCACGCCCTATAAAGCAAAATACCTCGATTCCTGATTTCACATTTTGTACTTCACCTAGGTGGATGGCGAATAGCATCTAAAATGTCTCTTTAAATCTATTCAACTTCAGAAAATGATGCAAAAAGTTCACCTTAAGAGACATCCAAAGTAAAAAATAATTTCTTGATTTCCTCTCAGCATTTGATTACCTGATTGCAAAAATTCCGCATCAGAATTGCCCTAAAGTCCTCATTTAGCTTAACAGTTTATAACTATAAAGAGAAGGAAATTGAAGTATAAGATAAGATACATAATAAGCACTTTATAACATAAAGCCAAAAAAAGTACTATTGATGAATTAATTTATTCATTAAAAAAAAAACTCTTCAAGAAGTGTGTCCCTTTTATTAATAACTTAAACATTCATATCCATTGGATCATTTCCTCATATACATCTTCTACCAGAAATCTTTAAGAATTTTGTCCAATGCCAAATAAAAATGGGATAAAAGTAGCTTCCTCTTCAGTTTCCTATCTCATTAGTCTTGGGAACACTGAAAATCCAACAGCAAGTTCCAACTCATCAGCAATTTGCAAACCATGAAAATTTTCAAGTATAAAAGGTTATGGTTGATCAATTTGTTCAATTCATAATTACCATAACATACAACAATATGTTTGTTGGAATTGGCATTCTCATTCTCAACACAGACAGCTACAGGTAAATTATTAAATCAATGGAAGAAACCAAAAAAAAAAAACCATATAAATAAAGCATATAAGAAGCGCAACAAAGAGGCAAGGCAACATACCTCAAATACGTTCTCATTTTCAATGCACCAACAACATCTGAACGAATGATTTGTCCATTGCTGTTGACAAGAATATTCACACTTTCTACAACATCTAGGAAAACCTAATAAACAAAAGCAGCAACTTCTTACAGACAAAAAACATGGGGAAGGACAATAAAACTGCATGCTCAAAAATAGCTCGGTGACAACCTACTTCATTTTTCTTGTACTTTATCCCTTCACTACGCCAAGACACTGCATTGGTTACAGCCATCGGAGGTCTCTGTGTAACTTCCATCCTGTAAGCATCTGTCTTTATAAACTCACTAAGAATCTTAGCTTCTGTATACTGAGGGTATCCAAAGTCCATCATTTCATCAAGTAATTCATACTGCAGAAACCATGCGACTTATTTCCATCACACCAAAGCAATACAATTGAAATGGAGAAAATAGGCCAAGATTCATTTTCTCACCACCACAACAAAATTATCTCTCAGTGATTCCTCCTCCAGTTCTTCAAAATAGTGCTTGAAAACCTGTAAGCGACACAAAGATCAGATCCATATTCTTCAACCAGTAATATATCTCTGAAAGGAAGGATAAATCAGGGGCTCAAGGGTCCAATTTGCACGGACGAACTCACATCTATAACTCGATGCAGAAAGAGAAGTATACTCGCAGCATTACAGTTCTGCCTTGCCGCAGTCATCAAGAAAACATTGTTGTGCTGGATGAACATGTAGGTCACTCCATTATCGTACACCACCGGATCGTGTGAATCCGGATCCACCTGCCACCAATTCAAAGTTAAATTCTGCATCTCTGCAAAAATCTCTTCGCCTACCCCGACTCAAAGAAATATATAATGGAACACAATCAATAAGAATCCGCTGACACGAGAAGCCGAATCAAGCCGGAGCCGAAAGAATTGGACCCGATCTGCTAAAACCATTCTCGCGTAGCGGGATAGAAAAAGAGGTGGCCGGAAAAGGGACGGGATGTCACCTCCTTTTCGATGAGCTTGGTAAAGAACCGCTCGGCCTGGACCGCAGATACATCTCCGCGGTAGTCACGCCAGACGAGAACGCGTCCTTTGATGTCGAGAAGGAAGAGAGCTGAGACGGCACCGGCCATGGCCGCACGGCCCACGCCGGGGTTGGTTAGGGTTCACTGTGTTCAGATCTGGGATCGCGCCTCTGCGTTGATCGTCATTCCCCTACAGCTTCTCGAGGTATTTGTGTCTGTCCACTTCCTGAATTATTTTACGTAAATTTAGGGGCTGTTTGGTTGATAAAAGGGGTGTAAAGTAAAAGATATACAAGTTAAAATAATTTCATCTTTAGTTCAAATTTAGCATATTTGAAATTCTTTTCATTTGAGTCATTTTTAAATACATCGAAAATTTATTGCAGTTGTTGCTGCGTGCTGCTGCCATGAGTCAGCCACCTACAAATGCCCGCCACCGCCGACTACTATAACCACCACTTGTCATCACCGTCATCAGCGCCATCGTAGGCAATCAAAATCGCTATCGACCACCTACTACCGCTAGCTACCACCACATCCGACCACCAACACTGCATGTCACCGCTGTCACTGGCTGTCACCACCGCCTATGGGCGCCCACTGCTGTTGGCCATTGCCATCGGTCACCCAACACCACCAACCGCCCACTATTGCCAACCACCCACCACCACCGGCCACTATCTTTTTGCACTTTCCATTCATTTTACTTCGAACTAAATAAAAATAATAATAATCTCATTCATTATGTTCACAATCATCCAAATAATTTCAAAGTGTTCCCTTTATACTTCTTACTTTTTCAGGCAACCAAACAACCCTTATCAACAAGGGAAATGATTTGACTGCTGATGTAGTGGTGGCCTCTTGTCCCAAAGAACCATCTTTGCTATGAAGTCTAAGGAGATATAGAGATTGGGGCTGCTTTATTTGAGTATTATGGTGCTAAAATAAATGTATGGTTTTAAGATTTTTGATATTTGATAAGATAAATCAAATATAAAATAACATGAAGCTCATCTTGATTTATTGATTGGTAGTTTTGGCTATCAATCAAGAGGCCAGGTTTGAAGTTTGCGTATGTAATGTGTGTGTATTTACCTTTAATTAGCTCAAAAGTCCAAAAATATATTGTGAAATTTAAAATAAATAAATTTTTTATTAATTTTTTTTCATGTTTTAGGGACCAAACAATATTTAAATCTTGCATGCAGATACTCAAATTGAGTATGGCAAATCGAACGAGCCTAAAATCATCTAACTTTTCCATTATTAAGGCATTTAAATGCTAAAAGAATAGCCTATGATTGGAGAATTCCATATCAGACATCTAATAAAGTGTTGTGAATTTTGGTTATATTTATGGATCATGTCACTCACAAAAATCCTTAAATAATCTCCCACTCTCTACATAAGGAGAGCTTGCACTCTTGGCTTGAGATTCAAGAGAAGTCGCAGACTTGAAGAATCATAGAGCTCCACCCTAACACAACCACTTGATAGCCATTATCAAAACACTGCTCTATAATCATCTTCGAACTATTATATGACCACCATTGTCTGATTATGATCATTTGATCACCATTGCTTAATTATTCTTTTTTGACTACTATCACATGATAATGGTCCTTTAAACATCATTGATCGTGACCCGACTATGATCCTCTAACTAATGTTGCTTGGCTATAGTCATATGACCACAGTCCAATAGATATGATACTCTAACCACTATCCCCTGATTACAATCATCCAACCATCATTTTTTAGGCCATTATGTTTCAATCACTATTATCTTACTATGATTGTCCCACTATTACGACCCGGTTTTAGCTCTTCAACCACCTCGATCCTTTGACAATCAATGCTTAATTAATTATGATCCTCCTACCATCATCACTTGACTATGGTCATACGAGAACTAGCGCAAAACTATGATCCTACAATTATTATTGCTTGATTATAATCGTCCAACCATCATTGCCCAACTAAATATCCTCCGACTACTATCGTCAAACTACGAT
The DNA here is from genome assembly GCF_001605985.2 of Dendrobium catenatum. Lineage (NCBI taxonomy): Eukaryota > Viridiplantae > Streptophyta > Magnoliopsida > Asparagales > Orchidaceae > Dendrobium > Dendrobium catenatum. Next base: position 660,657 of record NW_021394673.1, read on the forward strand.
TCTCCGACAACTGCTACCTGAATATGGACCTCCAACCACTATCCTTAACTATGATTCTCCAACCACTATCACTCTACAATCTTCTAAACATTAATGCTTGGTTACACTAGTGCCCACTAACTTTATCATACATTGTCACTAATAATGTCAATGTACAATGTCAACCAATGGATATCGTCAATACCAACTGTCATTTTAATGTCAACATCAATATTTATATTGGACTTCTTGATTTATAGCTTTCTCTCCACAAATGCCGATAAAATAAATAGCAAATAATATATAAAAAATAGATCTTATGCCATAGGACTCTGTTAACTTTCACCATTAAACATATTATATATATTATATATCCACTATTTTATATCAACATATTCCTTAATCACACAAATGCATCATTTGCAATCAATGACAAACACTAGTTAAATCATTTTGATTGAGCTAGATATTGTGGTTTTCCCCTCTTTTGAGTTTCTCACATAAAACCCCTATTGTCTTATGTAGCTCATATTTTATCTATGTATGTGTCGGATTTCCTTCTGATTCTAAGATAATAAACTATCTAAAATTTTTATTGTAGTACACAACAATAGTGATTATAAAATTAAATAAATATGAAAAGAATTCATATAACAAAAATTATAAATTCCTAATAAAATAAAAAATATATTTAAATTTGTTAAATATCTTAAGATGAATTGTAGAAGGAATAAGCATATGATATCATAGATTGTTAAATTAAAGTTGAAAAAATTGATTACTCTACAAAAGAAATAATAATAATAAAAAAAAAGAAAATTATCAAATATTTTTTGAAAGATAGAGCAAAACAAGAAGAAAAAAACTAAAGATTAAGTGGCCATTAAATTGTTTGATGCTATTTATATAAAAATAAAATTGAAGAGATGCATTAACTAAATATATTTGTGTAATATATTTCAAAAAATTTTAAAATGTTTAGGGCACAAGTGCTTGTTAAATTTTTTTTATTTTTATATACATATAATTAGTCTGTCTAATACATATTGGATACTATAAATTTCATTATTATAGAATGATCGTGCATTTGATGCACCATAAAAGTAACATATCAATGGAATTGAATGAAGAATGAAAGAAAAATACTAAGGTTGGATGGTTGGCCTCTTTAAAATGTCATAAATATCAAAATTTGGCATTGTTGAATAGGCCAATCATAAGATCTATTAAAAGGTCTAGTTGTCATAAATATTCATGAATTACAATGTCAACATGACATGGCTGAACCTTATATGATTTTATGACTATTTTAGAAGTAATTTTTCATCTTTTTAGGAGAGTCTATCAAATGTTCAACAACTCTTGAGTTTCTAAAGATAAGCATTAAAGTTTGAAGACAATTTTTATGCAAGCTTTCATGGCTGGCCACCCCTTCCTTATCCATGCAATATTTTATAATTTTATGATTTATAATATTTATAAATATCAAGAATTATATTATGGAATATATTAAATCGAAATTTGGTGAAGACTTTCTTCTCATGGATGATTTGTTTGGTGACAACGCCCTGACCTCTTAGCTTGGTGGTTATAGTCTCCCTATTTTAATGGGAGGCTGTATCTTTTATTTTCCTGAATTTCCTTAAAATTTTTCATTATCTTCTATTCTTTCGTTAAGAGTATTCACTCAATTGGGTTGAAAATGTAATTAACTATGATGCATTGTGGTTATGAGAAACTTTAACCACATAGAACTAAAATAAATCTCAATTAATTATATTTAATTATTTATTAAACAAGGAAAATGCTTTGCATCTTACAATTTAATGTACATTTAGAAAATGCTCTCACTTTTTTTTATTTTTTTTTCCTCCGCTCTGGGTTTCGTGCGTCTCCGCTCTGGGTTTTAGGGCTTCGCCCTAAAATCCCTCTGGCGGCGCCTCCGCTCGTCCGCCTAGGTTTTGTGCGTCTGGTTGTTTCTCCGTCAGTTTACTTGCGTTTTTCTTTCTTTGGCTTCGATGGCGTCTTCTCGCCTCCGGGATCCTGGTTTCCTCTCAGGCTCTTCGCCTCTTTCGTTTAAACAAGCATTGTCTGGTACTTCTTCTACTTCTTTGGTTTTTCCTGAACTAAAGGTTTCTTCTTTCAAAGGCATGCCTTCTTTATGGATTTCGGAGATGGAAATTGAGTCTTTAGCTGCCTCGTTTGAATTTGCCCTAGTGGGTAAATTTCCTACGAGTCGTCCATCTTTGGATGCTGTTAGGAAATTTTTTTTTAACCTGAAACTAAAAGGGGAGGTCTCTGTTACGGTTCTTAATCAGAGAAACGTTTTGATTAAATTTTTCAATGAACTGGATTATTGCAGAGTTTTTGCGCATAGATCATATTTCGTTAATAATTGCTTCATGAAATTGATTAAGTGGTCTCATACATTAGATGTGGAAATTGAATCTCCTGTGGTTCCCGTTTGGATCTCTTTTCCTAATCTTAGGGCTAATCTTTTTTTTCTTGTGAGATTGCTGAAAGAGGGGAGGTTGATGATTTGAAGACTTTTGCAGCTGTGTTACCTTCTATGGAGACTTCTTCGATTTCACCTGTTGCTTTGGATGTCTCTATCAATTTGGATAATGTTAATTCTAATATAATGAAAGTTGCTGTGAATGATAGTCCCCCGGATGCTTCTGATACTGCGTTGTCTTCTGATGCTATGCCTTTTTTCCCGTCTTGTGTGCTGAACGGTCTCGGTCATAGGGATGTGGGTGAGAAATCTATTCCGGGTGAGGAATCTACGGCTGTTGATTTGGTAACGAATTTGATTTCTTGTCCTGTTAATGCTGAGACTAGTGTTATAGGTTCGCCTGTTATGGGTGTTGTGGAGGATTTTGGTGGGCCACGAGATAGTGCTTTGAGTATGGCACCTCTGGTGTGTGGTCAGATAGTAAATTCGGATGCGCAAGGCAGTTTGGACAATTCTCAGAAATTGGTTAATATTCCTGTAACAGTGGGTGTTACTACTAAAATGGACATTAGGGATCAAGGTGATTGGCTGATCAATTCGTCGGAATATGAATCCGATTCTGATTCATATTCAGACCCTGGTAGCAAATTCAATATGGTTAGTGATCTACCTCTCAAGGCTCCTCGTGGGAAACTTTGGAAGAGAGGTGGTCGTAAGAGATAATTCTTGTCCATCTTTGTGTTTTCTCTGCGATTGCTCGGTTTGCGATTGGTTTGGATTGGAGGTTGACGGGCTATGATGTTGCTGGGGCTCGTGTCCTCATTGGCTACCTTGTGGCAACCATTGGTGTCTCTCTCCATTTCTGGATGGTCCTTGCGCTTTCGAGGATGCTGGGAGCCTCGGCATTTTGCTGAGCCCTTCTTGGGGTTCTTTTTCTCTCCGTTTGATTGTGTCGTTAGTTTTTATTGGGTTCTTTTTTATTTTTCCTTTTCTCCCTATCTACGGTTGTATACTCTTGTTTTTAGTATTTATAAAATAAATAAAAAAAAAAAGAAAATGCTCTCACTTAAATTATATTTCTCAATATTCTTGAAAAGAGGAAGCATGAATAAAACCTCATCGAAAGTCATATATGCCCCTTAGAAGCTCATTACTGACAAAAAAAATTAATAGTTAAAATCTTAAATTTTGAAAATTTTTGGTGTTTGGCAGATCATAATCCACTAGAAAAAAATGCATTAATTAGAAACCTTTTCGGACTGACAAAAAATTCGCTAAAAATTTACAAATGAATTTATGGCGAAAAATCCATCTAAAAATGTATTAAAAAATATGTTCTTTAGATCTCAGAAAAGTTGTCGGTCGGTAGGGATGATACAAACGAATAATAGGATTGAATTCCTCTCTAATTCAAATAAACCCTAACTTCATGTGGTGTTATATGATTGATTTTATTTAGAAGATGAGCATTTAAACTTTCTCTCACATTGAAAAATGGGTAAATTTGAGAAGTGAAGTACACAAAATATTCAACTCACTTAAAAAATGTATAAGTTAATCCTTTCATACTATATAACAATTTATTGTACATTCAAGATCATTCACTATGAATATTCATAAGCTGCATTTACTTAAGAGTTTAATGAATGATAGATCTATGAAAGAAATTCTTGATCTTCATACAAAAATACAATATGTATGAAGAACATACAAATCTTTGTTAAAGAAAAAAACCTTTCAAACTAATTAATCTCCTAGTTTTAAGAATTTATTTACAGAAATCCCCAAAATTTGACATTTGAAGAAACTAATGAATGCAATCTTAAATAAAACCATCTTTGATATAGAGGAGGAGAAATGCCATCATATTTATGGATGAATTAAAAAACAGGGCCGAAATCACTTATGATTGCAGGTGAAGTATAGTGGCTCAAAATGGGTGAAAAAGTGACATAATGGAGTTTATGAGAAACAAGGAAATGGGAGTGCAAGTCGGAAGATACGTTAGAGTTTTCAAGGGGGTTTCTGGTGAAAAATTTGTCAGAAACTAATGCACTTGTATTGTGAAAATTTTTTGTAGGAAACTCTTCGTCAGAACTTTTGCTACATTTTTCGCTAAAAAATCCATTGGAATATTTCTACCGGCCTTATTGCTGGAACATTCTCTTTTTTCCTATAATGATATATCATTGAAATACAATACGATATGATTCCTTTAGTCGGGTTTCATATAATAAAAAAACATTCTAAATTTTCAGGACAGAGATTTTGTGTAATTTATAAAAAAATAAAAAATTTCTATTTGCGAATTATTTATAGGTTTATTTCACAACTTCAAGATATAGAAGTAATAATCAAGCAAGCTAAAATTGTGGTTAAAATTGCAATAGCTATAGTTCCCTTTATTGAGATCAAGTGACCTAAAAACAATATTTTATTGAGATCAAATGACCTACCTAATAACATAAACCCTATATCTTCTTAAAAGATGATCAAGTGATTTAAAAAGGAGCAATCAAAAGCACATGAATACACCTTGCCAAACAAGCCAAATTCTAAAGAAGAAACAAAGTAGCAACCTTTTGTAACTTAAGAAAGCCCTTTAGAGGAAGAAGTGGCCAAATTCTAAAGAAGAAACAAAGAAGCAACCTTTTGTAACCAAAGAAAGCCCTTTAGAGAAAGAAGTGGCCTTTCTATGTCAAGTAAATCACATGCACTATTTTTATTAGTGATTCATTGGTATCATAAGAGGGTTCACTCCACAACAAAAGCTAAGTTTCTCCTTATGAAGAACCCTAAGAATCATAAAAAATATTATTGTGATACTTGCTAGTTCATAAAAAAAGTTTGAAAACTCAAAAACCTTTTGAAAGCTCTTTAATACTACTTTGTAGGAGCAAATGAGGTAAACATGGAATTCTAATTTTAGAGGCTCTATTAGTGGTATTCTTGGCTCATTTGGATAGCTAAGCCCATGGTGGACTATATTGATGCACATAAAATGGCTAATCTAACAAACATACAGTTTAGCCAAATGAAGACGAACAACATCAAGTTTTTATTCCACTATATGGGGTCAGCTAAAAAAAAAAAAACATGTGTAGGTCTAGAATAATTATATGTGGCTAGATCAAACTAAAGGAAATTTATGAATATTTGTATGAATTTTAATGGGAGTATATCAAGTTGTAAGAGTTACAAGGAGGTCAAAAAATCACATTTCTTATTGCTTTCATCTTATGCTCATCTATATCATAAAATAAAATATAAAATTTTCAAAACATGATTTGTGGGTTGTGGCCAATGAAACCAACATAAAAATATTTTTCTATTATTTTTAATTAAGAAATATTAATAAATTAAGAAAACAAAATATGATTATTGCTTAAAAAATTTATTTGTTCGTCAAATTAACATATCATTATGCATAGAATAAGTGAATTTCCAAATTTAGTCTTAAATTTCAAGTAATATATTATCAATTTTTATTATAAATATACTTCTTTTGTCATTAAATTTTCATGGCAATTAAAGGGAAAATCAAAATTTACTCAAGTCTCTCTCTCTCTCTCTCTCTCTCTCTCTCTCTCTCTCTCTCTCATCCCCCTCAATGGCTAATGAAATTATTTTGTGTGGTGACCGAAAGACATCTAGAGGCGAATTAAAATAAGTCACATCATTTTTTGTTGTGTATCGCTGTTGCGTAGCACTCGGTACCAGATAACATAGCGCATTCTGATTCGCCTCTGGGCTGTTCGGTGACAACACATAATAAATTCTCCAATGGCCAACCACCACCTTTACTTATCTATAGAAATTTGTAGTTGACCCCTAATATTTCTCTCACTTACTTCTCTCTCTAGAATCATCATCTCCTCTTTCTCTCTCTACCCAAAAATCCGCCATGTGTATATAGGCAAATTCAACTCATCAGTAGTCAAATTATAGTTTCCATAAATCTCACCATCTTCTTATGTACTAACTATCCAATTATCCATAAATTATTATTATAATTAAAAAATATTTATATTGACATTTAAAAATCTTGTTGATAAATGTTCAATCAGCTGAATAAGTGAGCAATAAAGTCAGTCCATTCGATTTTTGTTGAAAGTTGGAAATCCAAACCAATTTCTCTTGCCATTATTGGAGAGTGAAATTTATAATAAATTCTAGTTGGACAAATTCTTCATAGATGGCTGACTATACACATGAATTGAAAAGTGCCACACTGCAACTTCAATAGCACACAAAATGTCTCTCATTTTTTTAACTCTTTGAATGTTCAAATTCCATTATTTATATTAATATAGGCAAGCCGAGAAAAAAAGAAACAGGTTTACGTGTCTGGATCAAGTCCTACCTGAAATCGATCCTATCTAAATTCAGTCTATTCGAACTCAACTAATTGAAACAAGTCACTTTCGGATCAAGATTGTGTTCACAGGTCAGCTGAAACCCAATGAGCCAATCAAACGAGTCAGAATTTCGTACCTGAACCTATCCCGTTTATTAAATGTACCAACTCAAACCTAAATTTTTAGAGTTGGACTATCGAGTCGGGTCATTTATTGACATCTTTAAATATTAAATAAAAATTAATAATCATATGACTTTGAACCTATATCTCTTTAAGGAGAGCTTCCAAATGCAATTAGATTATCATTCATTTGAAAATTTTAAAATTAGAAGTTATTGGATTAGATATCTCCCTCTTCTCTAAACTTATATAACATAGCTATAAAATATAGGGGGAAAAAATAATGATGAATGAAATTATTAAATTGTTTAAATAGTTTTATGACATTATTATTATATTATTTGAAAATCTTTTATTATTTGTTGATATTTTTGACTTTGACCTAAAAAGTAAAGTATAAATTTATCATATTTTAATTTAATCTATTTTAAATTTAAATGCTTTGCAAAATTATTTAATAATTTATTAAAAAATATACATAGATGAAAAGTATTACTCCACATATAATGATAATAGAAATATATCTTTATCATACCTAGCCCCTAAGAGGGTTTTCATTTTTTTTTGTTTGTAGTAAAGGAAATTGGGCTCACTCTTGACAAATCTTTTATCTTTTCAAAGAACTTATTATTAAATTATTAGGTTTTCTTTTAGGTCTTATTAAGTTTTTTAAAAAATAAAAATAAAAATTATGAATGGATTCACGGCTACAATAATTGAAGAAAGTTATTTTTTATTTTTATTTTAAAAATATTTTGATTTATCGCTCCTCATTAAAATGAAAAAAAAGATTAACCATTCAATAATTATTCTATGTTGATTTGAGATTAATATTATCTAGTTCAAATTTGTTTGTTTATTTATTTAATAAACTTCAAGCAAAATTCGATCGAAGTTTTAAAATCTTGTTGAGTCTTTATCAAAATTTAATGGAGCATAATTAATTATATATTTTATACAAATTATTTAAATGTATAACCTTAATAATAGACATAGATAGATTAATAAATTTTAATAATAATTAATTAATTTACTATGCATTATTTAAGATATTTGGTAAGTTTAAAAAATTAATTAAAATTTTTAATCTGTAGATGTATATAATTATTTAATTAATAATTTCATCTTACAAATAATTTTATACAAATGATTTAAATACATAACCTTAATTACAGAGATGATTTTTTTAATAAACTTAAAAAAAATTACATATTTCATTAGGTATTATTCATGTTATTTGGTAAAATTTAAATATTAGTTAATTTTTTTAATTAATATGTTTAATTATTTAATATAAATAGTTTTTAAAATACATAAAATTTAGAATAATTAATACAAGAATAATAAATAAATCATCAAATAAATAATTACATCATTATCAAATGAACATTTCTTTAAAATTTAAAGTATCATTTACTAAATAATAAATTACTAAATAATTTATTCATTTATATGATAAAATTTTAAAAATTTGCCCCAAAATTATCCACTTATTATAATAATAAGCTGAGTTCATCACTAATTGGCTTAGCAAATTCCTTTCTATCCTCCCTACGATTAGTCCAAGAACGGCATCTCCGTTGAAAATAAAGTGGCCGTTGCTGACAAATGCTAGCCGTTTGACTTCAAGCCTTCAATGCAATTAAATGCAACGTTTACACAGCCGCGTAGGCCCAACGGTTTCCAGCCACTTCTAATCCTTCTAATCTTCCTTCCATAATAAATACAAAAAATATTTGTTTTTTTAAATGAAAACTCATAAATAATAAAAAAATATCACTCCAATTCATTCGTTAATTATATAATTCTTCTTATGCCTAAGATAGCAACCCCTAAAGTTAATTAATCATGATAATCTATATCTAATAGACTAATAATGGCCGTCTCTGACCGGTTCCTTGCGTGCCCAACCTGCAAGGTTTCAGATAGATCCCTTCAATATCTGCAGAACCTTACAAGAACAAAACAGTTCTAGAGATTGTAACAAAAAGTTTTCTTTTTTTATTTTTTGAAGCTTTTTGATGCAGCTTCTTTCGTAAATCTCCATTCTTTTTCTTGTAAAATGTTCTTCTGTTCAACCCAATCCATTCTTCTCTTCTTCCTGGGTTTTCTCCTCACGGCGACATGTTTCTTCCTTCCTTCAAGTGCTGAATCTTCGTGTCTTCCTGAAAACTTTAGCTGTGGAAATATAACTGTGGATATAGAGTTTCCTTTCTACACCAACAATTCAGTCAAGTCATGTACTGGGATTCACTTCATCCAGTGCATCGATCTGGTGCCGGCGGTTCGATTCTATGGAGACAATTACTTGTATCCAGTGAGGAGCATCTCGTACAAGGATAAGACGATTATAATCCATGATCTCAAGCTCAGCTCTTACTTCAGAGGATGGAATTGTGATTTTTTCTATGATTTCAGGAAGCCAGTTCCAGGGATCAATTTCACCTCCATATCTGAAACACTTCCGTCTGGGGAATCCTTTTTTAACTGCAACGACGATTATGATTTTTCCAATGATATATTTCATGTGGATTATAATCTGAATCTTTGCAAAAACTATAGCCTCTTATACTTCAAGGGCAATGGCGATCAGAGTTACAGTTCGCTTCCAAGTAGCTGTTCTTCTTCCAAAGATCTTTGGTTCTATTGGAAGCTCTCTTTTGGAGGAGAGGATGGTAATGAAATCTCTCTGATGGGCGTGGGGTTTTCACCACGATGGGTGGGCACTGATTGTTTCAGTTGCCAGATTTCTGCAAGAAATTGCAGTGATGAGGGTGATTCTGCATGCAGTTGCAGCAACGGTTGCCAGGGTAATTTGATTTGGATCTATATAAACTTTGTGATTTTGTAGATTCTTTGGGGCTTCTATTGATTTGATTTTTGCATGCCACTTCTTATATGATGCAGCAGTGAAGAAGAGCAGGAACAACAAGGGTGTTATAGTTGGTGAGTTCTCAGAATCTCAGACATACAATCTCTTTTAGTACTTCAAACGCTCAAGTTTTCTTCTGAAATTCACTGCATAATTTTCATTTAGAAATGTTGGATTATGAAATCTAGTTTTTAGAAACAGGATTTAGCTAAAAACTAAACATAAGAGGGCAAAAAATTAAAAAAAAAAACCGGAATTTGTGGAATCTGTTACTAGATTGAAAGATCCAAAGAAGAAGTTTTGAGGATGGAGATGGTGGCAACAAATGATTTAAGGTCAACAAAGGGACACCTGGTTAGAGAAGAAGGAAAAAACTTTCAAAAAGGCGAGTATTTGGCTGAAAAGTAGAACACTTTTTCCTTTACTTCTGAACCACACACTGACTAGAACATCTTTATTGCATGATATTTCGAAGCACGAGAAAGCCCTTTTGCTGAGTTTGGATGCTAATATGATTGAAAGAAAACAAAAAGAGGAGTCAATAGCTCAAATCAATGACTGTAGACTGTAGATTTCAAATTACTAGCACCTTTTATGACAAAAATCTAAATCAATGACTGTAGGTAAGGAATCTAACTCAAATTCCCATTCCAATAGTTCCTATAACGAAAAAATACGCTTGTGTAATGAAAATAAAATCCAACAGAAATGCATTCTGCAAACTAAACAGTTTATGAAGTCTTCAAATCTCATGATCTTTCTTTCTACCAAGATGATGTAAAATGAGCCAAAAAAGATACAGAACAGCAGTGGACAATCTGAACCAGAAGCAGAACCACAGCTTTAAATTTGTGAAGCAGAAATTCCTGCAAAATTTATTACTACAGTTCGCTGAATTCATGATTCCTTACCAATCTCAGGTGCAACGATCGCCGCCAGCTCGAGCATCTTCATCATAGGTTGTATCCTCTGCTTTGTTCACATAAGGCGTCGGCGACGGCGAGACCAGCAGCCTAAACTAAATCACACCAGTTCTTCCAGCCTCCTCTACTACCAGTCATCCAACATCAGCCCTCAGTTCTCCGAAAAGGAGTCAGAGCTCGCCCGCTACCAATACCAGACTCACATTTTCTCCTATGATGAACTCTATGAAGCGACCAATTCCTTCGACACCGCCATGGAGATTGGCGACGGTGGCTTTTGCACTGTTTATAAAGGTATGCCCACTCTCTACAACCTGTTCATAAAAAAGATGCTCTCTTTCAGGAATATTTACAAACAGCTTGTCTGCTGCCGCAGGGAAGCTTCGGGACGGCCGTCCTGTCGCTGTGAAGCGCTTATACGAGAGCAACTTCAAGCGAGTGGAGCAGTTCGCCAACGAGATAGTGATCCTCTCCCGCGTCCGTCATCAAAATCTCGTCTCCCTATACGGCTGCACATCGCCGAGAAGCCGCGAGCTCGTCCTCGTCTACGAGTTCGTTCCCAACGGCACCGTTGCTGATCATCTCCACGGCAGCCTCGCCAGTGAAGGCCGGCTAACTTGGCCATTTCGCCTTTCGATCGCCGTTGAGACTGCGACTGCGCTCGCCTACCTCCACGCCATCGACCCGCCGATCATCCACCGCGACGTGAAGACTGGAAACATCCTCCTCGACGCCGAATTCCATGTCAAAGTTGCCGACTTTGGCCTCTCCCGCCTATTTCCACCCGACGGCTCCACCCACATCTCCACCGCGCCGCAGGGCACGCCGGGCTACCTCGACCCGGAGTACTATCAGTGTTACCAGCTCACAGACCGCAGCGATGTCTTCAGCTTCGGCGTTGTGCTCGTTGAACTCATATCATCGAAGCCAGCCGTCGACTTCGGCCGCGATCGCTTCGAGATAAACCTATCCACCATGGCGGTGAACCGGATACAAAAGGGGAATTTGGAAGAGTTAATGGATCCGAAACTTTGTTTCGAATCCGACATGAAGACGAAGAAAATGATGAAGCTCGTGGCCGAGCTTGCTTTCCGGTGCTTGCAAGTGGATAGAGAGATGAGGCCTCCAATAAAGGAAGTGCTCGAGGTGCTGAAGGGAATTCAGAGCGGGGCTTTACTGGAGCATTCGAACGAACAGATTGTAAGCAATGCTGGTAGAGATAGCGATAAACGGCCTTCCTCGCCGGAGTCGGTGACGGAAAAGTGGGCAAGCAGGTCTTCAACGCCTAATTCTAGCCATCGAGGTTCTTGACGTAATTCCAGTCCTGCACTGTTTACTCCCAAAGCTTTTTTTCCTTTGAGATAATTCTGCGCATTACCCGTTTGTAAATTACATCTCTTCTTTTGTAATTTTTTCTTCCTAAATATTGGAGAAAAATTATACTCTTCATTTGTTTTTATTTTTAATTTTGTAATTTTTACAGCTATAAGCTATATTAAGTGAAATATATTTAGAAAAAGAGATGTAACAATGGTCATTAATTATTAATGTTTTAACAATTCTTATTCAATTTAAAGAATATCAATATATAAGTTCGCTCCATATAAGTTAGGTTTTTTATATCATTCAATTAGGCTACCAGTATCATCAGTCACCTATCATGAGTAATTAGTCTCGATAATCATCAATCTTATAGCTCATCAGTCTATCTAGCATCTGTGTTATTTATCACCTATCATCTGTCATATATGTCATCCATCAATCTAATAATTGGTCCATCAATAATCAATTTAATCGATCTATCAATAACGAGTCACCATTCTCTACCCTCAATGTTATCGGTCAATTAGTTACAAGCTAACATACAGGTTGACACCACAATCTTTATTTCAAGAAGGCCTATTAGCTCACCTTCTGTATAGGATAAAATGCACACACATGCATATCATATTAATAATAATAATAATAACCATGATATATATTAATGCTACTATCAATATACTCATATATCATATTATCAGTCATATCAATATTAATCTTATCCGTCTTACTTAACACATTAATTCATTCATTTACCTACTGTCACGCATATCATATATACATCTTGATAAAAGACATCTCATATGGCTTCTTGTACACATTATATATATACAATCATCATAACATATAAATCTATTGTGTTTTCAACATATGTATGTATAATGCTAAAATACAAGTTATTCCAATTAAAGAGCAATTATTTATTTTATTTTTCCAAATAAAGAGTAATTATATATATATCATGTATCTCAGATCTCAATTTAATACAATGGTATCTGATCATTTTCAATTCATATTTTTCTAAATTCAATTAAAATATCATATCAATCAAATCACCCAGCAAAACTCCAATATAAGCCAACCAAAATACTCATAAGAATGATATATATTACATACTAACAGTTACATGATGAAAACTCACTAGAATAAGAGATATTATCTTTTTACCAAATTTAGGGGGGGGGGGGAGAAAATACTAAACTCGACATAATAAAAAAAACAAAAGTAGAATAGAGGTCACTAACTACGATCATAATACTTTTTATAACATAAGAGAGAGATTAAAAAGCTCTAGAGGGCTTCCTCTCTCTCTCTTCACTTTTCTCATTCTTCTCTTATTTACTTCCTTTACAAGCTAATAAAAATAAAGGGGAGGGATGGCTTTGAAACAATCTGAATATATAAAAAGTATTTTAAAATAAAATAAAAATGAAAATCTAAATTAACAAAAAATTAAAAATCCTTTTATTTTGCTCATTTATCTTATAATTTTAATTTTAATTACTAACACATATAATATCGTATCATGTAATTAAAAAATAATAATTATTACCATACCAAAAAATAATAATAGAAAAAATCGTGATATATTTGTCTTCTCCTCTTCGATTAATATACCTCGTAGTCCTTCCTACACGTGCCGTTCGCACGAGCACCGATAACTACCTCCAAGGGCAAACGGACACAGGCAGCCGGCGCCTAATTACAGCCAGTTTAATCTGCAAACTGAAGCATGCAATCGTTCAGTAGGGAATAAATACAACGCGCTTCTCCTGCCTCCACGTGTCACCGTTTCCTCACAATCTCTCCCCCCTCTCTATCTTATTCCTCGCCCCTTTCCGAACCGAATCAATTCCTCCACTACCATCGCTCCCTCAAATCCCTACTTAGAGAGGCCGAACGAGCAGAAACCACAGAAATGGCAGCGCTGCAGAAATTCAAGCTATTGGCCACACAATGCGCTACGGCAAGAAGTCCTTCCAGAGCCCCATCTGCCGCCGCCGCTTCCGGCGGCGGTAGCCCTGGATTTCGACTCCGCCGTCGCAAAACCCTAAGAATGCTCCTCGGGCGCCGGAAAAGCTACTCGGCAGTGGAGCCGTCTGATCTACCGGGAAAGAGAGGGACGCTACGTGATCTATTCGTCTCATCTCCGCCGCTGACGCCGGACAGATGCGAAGCCGGAGGCAGAAATGAGGTCGAGTGCGGCGGAGAAGTCGGGGGAGCCATGAGATGCGAGAGGGAGGTGGATGGAGTGTGGAGGAGACTGGGTATGGATTTGCTCGCCGGCGGTGGGCGGCGCGGTTTCATGCGATTCGGAACGCGGGGGCTTCGACACCGGTTGTTGCGGCGGACCTGGCGGCCGGTTTTGGTTACCATACCGGAGTGAACACCTTTGGCTTATTTGATTGAACTTTGTGGCTGTTTCTACTACTTTGATGTTCGTGTTTGTAATTGTAAATATTTTGCCATTTGGCTTGAAGGGAGGTGATGTGCTTTTGGAGTTTTAAATATATTAGATTTCTTAGGTACTTTATATTAAAGTTTATTAGCATTTAATAAAGTTTTACAAATTTTATGTTTTAAAAATTGCCTGAATTTGATTAAATGAGGAATAAATAGTGTTTCTTTGGAATCTCAGAACCCTTTTTATTGTTTTATTTTATTTTATTTTTATTTGTATTTTTGAGTTAAATTTAGGAACACTGGAATTCTTATTTTTTAAATATATTGTTAAATTAAAGTCTTGATGAAAATAATTTATTGACTTTAGATCTTACAAATCTATAGTCAAATCAAGCGTCTCGTGTTGATGATATTAATCAACGAGCTTATGATTGTTTAATTTTAGCATTATTAAAGCACTCAATCATTCAAAAAAACAACTAATGATTAAGAGGAATTAGTGTGAGTCATCTAATGGAGTATTTTAGATGTTATCCACAATTATAAATTGACCTCAAGCGTGTACCTGAAAGGGACCTTAAGCTATGTTGGGGGTGAAAATAAACCACGCAACGAACACAAAATAAGAAATAAAAATCAACGGAAATAAGAGGAACCAAGATTTAACTTAGAAAAAACCTAAAATCGGGAAAAAAAATTTTACGGAGCGACAACATGCCAAGAAATTTACTATGAAAATTGGGAGAAATTTGTACATATATCTTTTTTCTCTCGCTCTCTTTATGCTTTTCTTCATTCTTACCACATTCTCACACACAAAATAAAAGAGAAAGTCAAGTAAATAACATAAAGGGATGTCACCCTTCAGAGAAAATGAGAAAGAAAATTGATCAGTCTGCCTCAAAGCATTGTGATGCTAGTTTGAAGCGTTGTAGCGCTCAAACCTCTACCATTGGTCCATTTGACAACCCTGCGACGTCGAATTTAGAGCATTGTGGTGCTAAGCTCTCTGTCATTCTTCTTAGTAAACTTTGCAGTATCGGGATGCTCAGGAACCCAATGCTGGGGCTCTTGGGTACATAGAGCCGAGGCGCTTGGGCACATAATGTCGGGGTGTTGTAAACAAAAAAAGTTTCAGTTTCAAAGCACCCAAACCCAAGTAGGGGGAGGAACCCCTCAGCGAGCATGATAAATTGAACATAGATCCACGGTAACAATACAACCTGATTGATAGGCACAATCAAATTTTAGACTAACAGGCTAGATGTTGGAGAGTGCTTAGAGGTTCAAAAAATGTCATAGCTCCACCTGAGTACTACCATCTCTTGCATACTTGTTCTAAAACAAAGTTAAGAAAAAGGACATTATATAATGAAAAAGTAACCAATTGTATCATTTTAGCCTAAAAATAATTTATTTTATTTTTCATTCTTTTGCTCTATGGGTTTACTAGCCTCACATGTCAAATTTGGAAGCTTAGTGAGATCATTTAAGGGATCAAATGCTCTCCAATCATTATGTGTTTATAGTTGAAATGGGTATTTAAATGATATTAATCCTTTGAGCCCAAGATTGTTTACTTTTAGTATCATTTAGACATTAATATAACTATAAATTAATACAAGATCAAGGAAGATCAATATTGATAGATCGATGCAATGTTCTAATTATTTGTCAAAATGGCCTGGATGTCTCTCTTGAAAAAAATTATAAATAGTTCAACTTTCACTATAGCCAATAATGCTGATGCTCGCCCATAATTAGTTAGGAAATTAGTGAAGATGAGAGACTATTCTGTCAAAATATTATAATAAATCAAACTCATCTTAGTAATAGAGTATATATCACCAGAGGTCCATCATAATGTTCTAACAAAGAATATAATCACAAATAAGTTATAAACCATTCTCAAAATAATGACTAAAATTCAGTTGCTAACTGATCACGAAATTATGATAATCTTTTTTCATTTGTCACAAAAGAAATTTAAAATTTTAGATAATAAAATTTGGTCGCATAATTTGTAATAAATTGATATTATGATATATTTGCTTGTTATTTTACACCTTAGTTTGCATTACTTATAACCCAATTTGCCTTAGATTTGTGTCATAAATATCAAGGTGAACCTACATAGTTTTGCCAACTTCACTAGTAATAATTCATTTACAATAACTTTTTGACAATAACTTCTCAGCCTACTTTATTGACAGTAACAATATAATAAATATGACTGCATAATTTTTTAGCCAAAGTAAAAGAAACCTCAAATAAAATCACTTAATAGGATCAATTTAAGTGATTTTATGTATAATTATAAGATCCTATAGCCTAAAACTTATTAGATATTTCCAAACCAAGTGTTTGGCCTTAAGGAACCGAACATAACCAACACTCTCAAAAGCTTGAATGAATAGTGACTAAGGTTTTGTTTGTGACGGCTTTCTTACTACTTTCTAAAGTAGTTTTTTAGTATAACAATTTCTTGAAAGTAAAAAAAAAACTATCCAAAAGCTGTCCCAAACGAAGCCTAGATATGCTACAAAATTCTTTTAGTAAGACCACTGTTATATTTTTATGCATTAGGGTATTATACGTGTCGATACACATCAATAGATTGGGCTAATTAAGTATGTAAATGCCCGTATATAGCTCTATTATATTTGTTTGAATATAATAGAGTATTCATATTAGCATTATTTAACTATATTTACTTGAGTAAAATAATAAATAGACCTCAGCAGTACACAGTTTCGCCCTTGACTTCATCCCAAATTAATTATGCTTTTTGCCCAAAAATCACCTACTATAGTCCACACCTTAAGGTCCAAGAAATTCTTATGTTGAAAATACTTAGTAGGAAATGTTAGAGCTTCTCTAAAGGCACAAAGCACTCTGCTTTTAAGTTAAATAATTGGGGTTTCCAACAAATTTCCTCACTCTTCTTACCTCAAGCTAACGACCTCTGCTCGTAGACCTCGCATGGCTGACTTGCAACCGCTCATTGATAAAATTAATTATACTCTTACTGATTGGAAAGCTAAGTGCCTTTCTTTGATAATCAAATTCTCTAGTTGGATTACTATTTACTACTGGTCTCGTTCTTTCTTTTTTCCCAAAAGATGCATAAGACCATTCACTCTTGCAGCTCTAGATCTTTGTAGCTTGGTATCATCTCCATTAGGAAGCTCCACTTGATTTCTTGTGAGGTTTCTTGCAGGCTAAAAGACAAAAGAGGGGTTTTCTCTTCTCTCCATTCCATCATTATTCTTTGGCTTCCTGTATATATTGAGTTAAATGATTGAGAAATCTCAATCATTTAGCTTTATAAACATCATCAAACCACACATTTCCTCGTCCATCTTGGATGAGTTTACTCTGTAGCTTATACAGGACGAAAGACTCAATGGTCACTTCATTGTTGATGCTCTTGGATGTGACTTGCTAGACTACTTGGCTTTTTCCCCCCACTCCTTGGCTTTTGATGTGTAATCAATGAAAATGGTTGGATCTCTTCACAATTCACATATGTGGGAGCATTCAACATCAAATCATAAGTTTGCATACTAATTCTAACACAATGGGTCTGCCATATATGTGAAATTCATTAAGTAAAAGAAACTAAACTCTGAAATATTGAGGGGCCTTTTGGTGTAATGATTGAAATTTTCGTAAGAAACTACGCAGTTAAGCATGCTCATCCCTAACAATTCTGGGATGGGTGACCTATTGAGAAGTTACACCAACATGACAAAATCATTAGGCTCTTAGGTTAAATCAGACAATATATGAATAGTTAAGAGTTTAGCCTGTTACAAATGGTATCTGATTTTGGGATGAGTGACCCACTGGAAAGTTACACCAACATGACAAAATTGTTCATATTGTGGCTAACTGTAGGCTCAAAACTAAGCTCTGCTTTTCATTACTAAACATCATTAGCCAATCTCTTTAAATAACCCATCACTTGCTTCCTGGAGCTCAGCTCTAAAAAACTAGCCAGTTACTTAGTTTTCTAATCAATAGAATAAAATACAAAGAACAATACATGATAGAGGAGTCATAACTCTTCAACGACATCACTGATTTACAAGTAGAAATTGCAAAAAAGAAGAAGAAATTTCCCAAATCTCTCCTTTCTCTTTGTTTCTGCGTCCATTTTGCAGCTTCATTTGGAATGCTTCAGTACGTTGGGATAATTGACAGCTTCTTTTTGGTTGTCTCTCTCTCACATCCTTCAAGCGTGCAAGTGTGGGCAAGACAAATGAAAGCGGTCAAACACGCAATTCTTGGCTTTTTGTCTGTCTTTTTCTTTAGTAAATGGTAGACTTCTTTGGCTAGTTTTGTAGCATTGGTAGTGTTGTAACGAAGAAAACAAAGAAGAACATGGAATGAACGCTCGGCCGGTCTATGTTCTATGACTATTTTAATGATCTTGATCTTGAATGAATTTACAGGGCCTTCATTTTCAGGGAATTATTTTGGGAAAAAAATTGGATAAGAGTATTTTAAATGGAATTTTTAGCTGTGATAATTTACAGGAAGTGCTTAAAAATTGTTAGATTTAAACATTTGTATTATATCAATTTCAAAGTAAATCCAAAGAATTTTGTGCTCATTTTCATGTAAATTGTATCAAGATGTTCTGCGTTAGGAATAAAACCGAGCAGCAAAACAAATAAGAAAGAAAAGTGTAGCAGAGAAGAAAGAGCATCAGTATTTAACATAAAAAAAACTCGAAAATAGGTTAGAAAACCAGTGAGTCACACTACACCATGAAATCCGTTTTGAAAAGTGGGAGAAATTGTACACATCTCTTTCTCGCTGCATCACGGGTTTGAGGTTTGGAGCGTTATAACACTCAACTCTTTGTCTTCAGCCTAACTAACTAGCAGTGTTGGAGTTTGGAGTGTCACGATGCTCTGCTCTCTGTCTTCAACCAGATGCAGCGCTTGAGTATGCAATGCAACAACTCTATATGGTTGTACATACAAAAAAAAAAATCGAGGGCAAGGCCCCCGAACCCAAAGCATGGGGAGGCCACCCTACAAACCCTTGACGAGATTGACTGACGGAATTGAGATATAAGCCAATAGTATAACCCAATTAATTGACACATTAAGCAAAAGTAACCTTATGTATTTTTTTATTCACTTTTTGTTACACTCATCTTATTAAATATAACAACTTTGAGAAATTGTTAGAACATTGAGATCTATTCTATAAAAATATTGGTTATAATATTATGAGTAATTTTTTATTTTATTATTTTTTTTTCAAGCATTGTGCACATAAAGTATAGAATTCATTTGAACATTTTATATTTTTATGTTTTTTTTTAAGCTCCAATTTTTATCACAGTATTAAATATATTTTTTAAAAATAAATTCTTAAAGGATATAAAATAAAAATGATGCCATGAAATACACATTATTTTTTATTGAGTATTTTTACTATTATAAAAAGCAGTCAAAAAGCTATATAAACATATCATTAGTGTTTTTGAACTTTGGCTGATGGTGATAAAGTAAAGCCCTGAAACTACTAAGGCTTCGTTTGGGACGGCTTTTTTATTGCTTTCTAAAACGGAGTTTTAGCACAATTTTTTTTATTTTTTACTAAAACTCCGTTTTAAAAAGCAATGAAAAAACGGTCCCAAACGAAGCCTAAGCCGCTTCTCTATTAATTATAGTCCAACTTGACCATTTATGCTTTGCTGATATAGACGTTTATAAAATTGTTCTTATTTGTTTCGTAAATTACTTCGATTCTCTGAAATTTTCAATGAAGTTACAATCCACCATTAGAATTTCTCAACTCAATTCATAGATTAAAAGGTTTGTTTTTTTTAATCAATCGCGATATGATAAATGCAGAGGACATTGAATTCCATATCTCACTTATGTTTTCTCATGAGATTTGTATCGTTTGGGACGGCTTTATTATTACTACGTAAAATAATTTTTTAGTACAAAAATTTTTTAAATAAAAAATTTTTGTACTAAAAAGTTCTTTTAGAAAGTAATACGAAAGCTAGTTTGGAATGACTTTCTTAATGTTTCATAAAGCAATTTTCTAGTATAAAATTTTAAAATTTTATACTAGAAAGTTATTTTTAGAAGCAATAAAAAAAAGCGGTCCCAAACAAAACCTACGCTTCCTTTTGGGTTGTTTTTTTACTATTTTGTACATTTACTGTATAGTAAGTTATTTTTAAAGCTGTTGTAAAAATTAGCTTTTTAATAGAATTTTTATTTTTTTGAAAGCAGAAACAAAAAAGTTGCTAAACAAAAATTATGATTACGATTTGAAAAGCAAAATAATAAGAAATCTATCTCAAACGAAACCTTAAGCTCCTCTAGATCGAAGTCATGATGGGAAGATTACTTTTATATAAGATTTTCACGAATAAAAGTTGTTAGATTTCAAATATGCGATGAAGCCCAAAATGATAGCTCCAAAATAATTCCAGATAAATGATAGCCCAAATTGAAAGTCTTCATACTAAAGGTTTCAAACTTTATATGGAGAAACTTGGTGATCATGTCCTAGTTCATATCAACTATCGCCTATGCTCATTGCATTGTTCCACTTATGACTAAGACTTTGTTTGAGACTGCTTTTGTGTTTCTTTTGATAATTCTTTTAATTCGAAAACTATTGTATAAAGCAATAAAAAAGCTGTCCCAGACGAAACTTAATTCTTCGTCATATTTTATTTCATCTTGTCGTCAACCATCACACAAAATAATGAGCTTGAACATCTACCATAGACAAACAATCTCATAACTATACCATTTATTTTAGGTTATTCATCTAAGAAATAGGACTTTGCCTTTCCAGTAAGCTAGTTTCCTTTCACTCTTACCAAATAGACTTTCCTGGTCTTGATATCCAGGGATTCTGAACCTATCTTATGGAACAAGGTAAGGGAAGCTGGGAAGGCAATCTGGCAACAAAACATATCAGCAATTTGCGATAGTTTTTCCTCCATGATTCCAAAGCAATCCAATTGGTTCAAGTGGATATGTTTATGTATGAGGACGCCTTTGAAATAATTAGCTTCCTGATAAGAAAATCTTTTAAAGAGTATAACATCATTGGCATGCTAATTAAAATTGATTGCTGCCAAAATTTGGAGATTTAATTTACATTTATTGAGAGATTTAATTGGCATGATTAGATCTTCAATAATTAAATTTTCTTTCTTTGTTTGTTTCAAATCTATAATTTGGGCTTAAGGGCTGCTGTGAGACTGCAAGAGAGAGAGTCAATTGTAATTCCTTATTTGTTTCTCGACAATAATGAAATAATTCTTTCCCGTGGGCATTTTCGCTGAATCATATAAATCGCCGTGTTCTTTGTGTTAATTGTGCTTTGATTCTGATTTTGATTATGCTGTTTGCAAAACAGAAGGATCTCCGTGTCTCAATGTCCTCCTAAAGGGTGATGATTTTGTCTATATTCCTCATTTATCAAAATTATGTATGTCTATATCACTAGATTATCTGAAAACCATTTGAATAATCTGCTATAAATGTCTTATATACATGCAATACCTTGGGAACACTTGCAGCTAATGCTATTGAAAGCTTCTTGGAAGCCTAGTTGTAAAACAAAATTCTTTGTACAGCAAATCAAATAAGTGAAATTAAATTGTTACAGAAATTTCTAAAATTATATTTGTCAGCAAGAAGTTGGTAAACATCTAGAAATTTGAAGTAGTCCAGTAAATTGCTCGCAAATCTTTTCCTCCCTGCTTCCTTTTGGATTTAAATAACAGACAGAAATAGTTCCCATATTGCTTTAACTGGATCCCATCATCTTTGCTAGTAGAAATAGGATTGTGCAGGTTGAGCTTAACTGCGACCGTTTGGTTTCAAATTTAAGCTCATCAAAGAAGTAGAGCATCATCAACGAATTGAAATAGTGAAAATAAAGCAGAAGCCAAGAGCCTTTCGCCCTCTAGCTTCAACACTTAAGTCCTCTCTCAAATAGGGACTGATAGCTTTTGGCACCCAGATGTGGAGAAAAAGATGAAATGAAATCTATTTCAAATATTGAGAACATAAGAAAAAAAATCAAAAAATAAAAGAGCAACGCAAAAATATATAGAAAATTTTATTTTTACGCACTCAATTTTAGCTGCTGTAACTGAAAATTCATAGTTTAGGGTTTAGGGAGCTTTCAGCTGCTGTAACTGAAAAATGTTTTATCTTCTCCAAAGGTCGAGAGCTAGCTTTCCTCACAGATTCATTCGTTGGACCACGAAATCTATTCACTGAAGTCTTGTTGATGGTACCATAAGTAATCAATTCAAATATTCTAAAGGTCTTCTTCAAGGAGCTAGACCTCTCTCTCTCTCTCTCTCTCTCCATCATCCCCTCCACTATTAAAGAAGCATTCTCCATGAAATGCTCTTCCATGCCTTTGGAAGCAATTGGATCAAAGCCTTTCATCTTTGAAATCTATTTAAGCTCCATAACTTCATAATAATAATGTTTTTTTCTTGGAAGAGGTTTGGATGATAAAAAGGCTCCATTTAAGTCAATCAAAAGAAATATTGCATGGCTAAGGCTAAACGTAGGGGTGGAGTATTCATTCACAATCTCAGGAACATTAACTTGGCCTTATCGAGATAATACTATGGAAATCTCTAACAATTCAACAACATTCTTTGACGTGTAAGTTTATCTCTCTTGAAGGTCTGCATCTGGTTTGTAGATGGGAAAACTATTCAACTCTTCTCCTATATGTGAGAAACTGCAAAGAACTTTCTTCAACAGAAAGGTTCAGTAAGCAACTATGGACAACTCCCTTTCATTCTATGAAGGTAACTTGTGGAATTTTGGTCATATTAATTGCCTCTACTTTCTCAACTTTTAGGCTTCGTTGGGACGACTTTTTCGCTGCTTCTTAAAGCTGCTTTTTAGTACAAACATTTTAATTTTTATATTAAAAAGCTACTTTAAGAAGTAGTAAGAAAGCCATCCAAAATAAAACCTTAATCACACGTTCAGTGCTAATTCAAGAATTTTGCCAACTAGAAGCATTATAATGAAATAATGATGTGAATAAATGTAACAAGATAACTTAATGAGTCATTTTAGCTTATCGATTATTAGGTTTATTAGGTTACTTAATAGGTTAATTAGTATAGATCATGTATGAGTAATATAAAATTTCTTCTTTTGAGGAAATTATGACTTGCAAGCAATGAATGAAATTAGCCAAAAAAAATGCAAAAAAACAGCAGGAAATGAAATAACTATGGAACTTCGAGCTTTGCCTAAGACTCCGAGTAATTGAGCGAGAAGATTTTCTCCTACAACTCCAAGAGACTATAGGAGAGGTGAGCAACCATCAAAGCTAGTTTCCTTCATTGTTTGAGTATCTCAATTTCCTCCATAGTATTTATATTCATACATGATCCATAATAACCTACTAAGTAATCTAATAAACCTAATATATAACCTATAAACTCGATCAAATGACCCATCAAATTGTGTTAATAAATATTTAACTGTTAAATCATAATAATTTATTCATTATACAGGATGTTTTTATCGATCCGTATGCTATTTCTATTCTTTTTTTTTTAACATTTGAGCCGTTAAGTCAAATTCATACACACATCGATCATGATATACGTTTCGAATCCAAGACCTCTTGATTAGTAACTAAAACCCCCAATCAACTAGCCAAGCTGAGCTACGTAATACTACTACTTAGTATAATACTTTTTATTTGAAACAAGATGTTTTTTTCTTCGAAAGAATGATCATCTTGATTTGGTTGATTGAGAGTGCAAACCTTCTTGCAGAGCTTATTTCTCTATTCTGGTCATTACTCTTTCTTTGACATGTCTCCTTTACAATAAGGATGATGAAAGCATAAATTGATCACCCTTCTTTCTCTCTTACTCCTCTCACTGATCTTATGTTATGTGAACTTTGAATTTTGCAATCAATGATTCGGATATTTTCACCTGGTGGAGTATTGCTCATCTCCATGCGAGTTTGAAATATTTACCAGTGCTCTCTCTCTCTCTCTCTCTCTCTCTCTCTCTCTCTCTCTCTCTAGATTTCTTGTCATCTTTTGCTTTCTTATCTTTTTATCTTTATGTAATATGTTTTGATCCTACTTTTAGAAAAAGGATTCTTTTAGTGTGTTTGGTCTGAAGAAATTATTTCATCTAGTGAGTATAAACGTATATTTTTAATGAGAATTTTTTACACAACCTGCTTAAAAATGATAAGAAAGGTTTATTTGACTACCTACATCACTCATTTTCCCTCTCCTCAAAAGAAATAAAAACTCAATTTCCATCAATAAAAAAAAAATCAAAAACATTTGTAATTCCATTTCATTTTCATTGCATCTCTTTCAATACCATCAAAAAGAGGGTATTCTACCATTCTACATTGCTGGGAAGTAGGCATGCAATGAAACAAACAAGAAAAAGAAATTAAAGGAAATGAACACTAGGATTTAACGTGGAAAAAATGAAAGTGGGAAAAGAACTATGGAACCATACCACACCATGAAATTCACTATGAAAATGAGGAGAAATTTTACAATTCTTTACTTTCATACTCTCTGCTTATCTCTCTACAATTCAAACTTCGTTCTCTAGATAGTAGAAAAAGAGATGCACTTAAATTACACCAAGGGACGCAATCCTTCAAGAACGTGAAAAACTAGAAAGAAAAATGTCTAACCCGACTCACAATGCTAAGACACTGGATTTGGAGCATTGCGGCATTCCACTCATCTCTGAGCAACCATGCAGTACCGTGGTGTTGCGCTTACAGTGCCGCAACGTTGTGCTATCTATCTCTAATTAGAGGCTACAAGATCAAGTTTACAGAGCAACATCAATGTACGTTGAACTCAAGCAAGGGAAACCCTACAAAACTTGTTGGTTGTGTTTAAGTCAACAATACAATCTGATTGATCGACACAATCAGATTTCACACATAACTGATATACATGAATTGTATGAACACGTTTAGTTATATCTCTATATCTTTGTTGCATCTATCGTGTATGCAAGATAACTTCATTGTGGAAAAGAAAATCAGACCACTAGTCTTATTCATGATAAGGGAGTCAAGTTAGTGAAATAATTATTGCCTCTAACTATTCTGACTGCTACTTCTTAACAATATTTTGCATTTTATGTTTTATGATAGAATTTCTTGGTCTAACCATCTTTTCAACTAACATCCCCAACAGCATAAATATATCCAATTTGCTTATATCAAGTCTTTGTTATGAAGTACTCAATCTCCTTTTGAGTAGTTGGCTTTGCAATCTAAAGATTCTTGTAAGAGATCAAGATAACCTTTAAAAATATTATTGCATTTGTCCAACAACTTATTGGATATCATAGAAAGTTGTTCATGTGGAAAAAGCATGATATATGAAGATTTCTCATTAGTGTATTTTATATCTTGTTACATGCATGTTTATAAGCTACTCTATTTTTTTTTTAGTTAATTAAAATTTCATTTGGGACGACTTTCTTATTGCTTCTTAAAACAGCTTTTCAGTACAAAATTTTAATATTTGCACTAAAAAGCTGTCATAAGGAATAAGAAAGCCGTTCCAAACAAAACCTAAAACTCATTTGGTTCATAAAAAATAATAATAATAATAAATAATTAAAAATAATAATAATAATAAAGTATTGCATACTTTTTCTAATACTTCACAACACTTTTTTATCTTTGAATTTTGCTATATCTTAGTAATTTATATTGTAATCATATGCATTTGGTAGTTATTTTTCATTGGCTCAACATCCTCTATAACTTAGTTTAGAATACATTTTCATATTCTTATAAGATTGATAACACATTTGCTTTTGTGATGATGTATCAGATATTATAAGTTTATATAATAAAAATTTAATTAAAATATCTAATAGTTAATGAAAGGTCAACTATTTACTTATGCATTTACTTAAGTTGAGCTAAATGCATTTAATTCTAACCATCCCCTACCTCACCTACCAAACCTCTCTTCCTTTTTCCTCATTTGAATGCTTCCTAAAATGAATAGTGGAATTTCCATCAAACGTGAAGAGAAGGAGAAAAGAAGATAATGGAGAGAAGGGAAAGAAGCTTAGAAATAATTTACAACCAAATTTTTAATTATTGGGGGCACCATAATAAATTCATATAAATGTTTAATAAGAATAATTTACAAGTTGATTTTTTGGTTTTGTAACCAAGCCATCAAACAATTTTTTTTTAATAAATTGATTTAATTTTTTATGCATTTGTAAATTACAAAATTTATAAATGTAATATAAAGAATTTTTTGGGCTCAAAATATAAGATTAAAGTGGAATGATTTATCAAATTTCAATAAGATAATCTTGATTTTTATTTTTTGTTGAGATCAAAGAACTTTGCTTAGAAATAGGTCGAATTTAATTCAATCATCGAGATCAAAGTTGAATAAAAATTTAAAAAAGAAGGCCAACTAAAACTAAACACAAAGGCTTTCGAAAAATTTCAAAATTATAAGTGATTAAGATTATTACGGCTTCATCAGGAACGGCTTTTTTACTGCTTATTAAAGCAGCTTTTCAGTACAAAAATTTTAAGTTTTATACTAAAAAGTTGCTTTAAAAATAGTAAAAAAGTTATCCCAAACGAAGCTTAAGCGTGTATTTTCTTTATAAGACAAAAATTAGGCTCCACAACTTAAAATATATGAGGTTTTTCTACTTTCAATCTTTGAAAGGTCTCATTCGACCCTAATTTCGATAGAATAAAATTAAAATCTCTTTATTTTCATTGCCATTTTTAGCAGCCTTTAAAAATATTAAAAGTAATAAGATCAGCTGAAACACCATTTTTATTGGGTTTGTAACAACCATGCTTATTTAGGTTTCTTCAGCCTTTTTCTTTACAATAAATTGTCAACTGAATGACTTAGAAGTCCACAGACCCAAAGATAGTGCCTACTTGGCATTTAATGTTAGCTCAGTTCTTTCTCAGAAGTTCAGGAAATGGAGGAGTTTCTTCTCACCAACATAAAAATATTCAATATTTAACCACTTCATATATGGTGAGAGGAGAGAGAAATTATTCTGTGCGGAGGCCAGATGCAGCTCTACGTCCGGAGGCTACTCAGGCGCAGCCACGCTAGCATTATCGAGCTGCGATACCGAGCAGTACCAAGCACAGTACACAACAAATGGAAGATGTGGCGCATTTTAGTTGGTCTCCAGACGGTGTTCGACGTCCGCACATAATAATTAATCGAGAAAGGTGAAAACAATCTGATTACGAGTGAGCAAATTGAGTGCCAGCCCAAAATTGGATTCAACATATATAGCCGGTTCAAAATCAGTTCGTGAATCATATTGAGTCGATTTGGTCCATACCTAGCTCAAAATCAACTTGAAAATCAGACCGAGTCAAAGATTTATCTCGTAGCCAGACACATCTGACTTGATCGAAATAAAAAATCAATTTAATTTTACAACAATCTTCCCATCACAACCTTAGCCCTACTTTTCTTACATATTTATAAAAAAAAGAAAAAAGGTCAAATACTATGGCAAAAAACAAAAGGGCCATGTAGACAAGATTTAGTAATTATTTACAATGGGCCCCCATGTCTTGCAGTCTTGCTCTTATTTAGACAAGTGGATCTGAGGGTCTTCAAATTTGTATGTAGAGGTTGGAAAATAGAGATTGTATTTATAGTTTTGAGGAAATTTTGTTCATGCATGAAGAATTAGTGCACAAATTATTGTTTTATTTGGGACAGTTTTTTTTTATTGTTTCTTAAAACAGCTTTGTAGTTTAAAAATTAAAATTTTATACTAGAAAACTGCTTTAAGAAACAACAAGAAAGTCATCCCAAACGAAGCCTAAGGGTTCGTTTGGGATAGCTTTCTTATTGCTTTTTTAAAGCAACTTTCTAGTACAAAAAAATTAATTTTTATATTTAAAAGATGATTTAAGAAGCGACAAGAAAGCCGTCCCAAATAAATAATAAATCTTCATTTGAGATAGTTTTTTACAATTATATATATATATTTTTGTTTTAAGAATTTTTTGTGTTAGAAAACTAATGTAGAAAGCAATAAGAAAAATGTCCAAAATGAAGCCCAAGTTTTATAACTCTCAAAATAAGTCGGGATGATATAATAATAAAAAAAAAATTAAATGGATTTAATTCCTTCTTGTCAGATTTAATTGTTTAGTTCAAATAATTTTAATTAAATATTTAGAAGTCTAAATTTTTGAAAAATATTTATGATTACTCCTAAGGCTGTTATTTGTGATTATTTTTTAGGTTATTGGATTTAATTAAACTTAATTAGTCTAATTAAATCCTTAGTAAGACCTTATAAACCCTAGGCTTAACCTAGGTTAGCCCTAGCTATTTTAAGCATCCTAGATTATTCTATGTGATCTTTAGGAAACCCTAAGTAGTTCTAAGTGGGTCAATCATGAATTATGTCAGGTTAGATGTTGAGCATCTTTATAATGTATTGTAATGGTAAGTATTATTCACTAAGGTCAAAATAATCATTTCTAGAAAAGTAAATGAAATAATGTTGCAATTTCTTGGAAACTTCTAGGAGTATTGAGATTTTGTTTAAAGTAAAATATATAGACATAATTAAAATTTGAAATTATATAAACTAAATGAGAATGAATTAGGGGTGTAAAAGAGTCGAGTTAAGCTCGAGTCACCCATAGCTGGAGCTTGAGTTTTATTTTACGAGTTTGAGGTGGCTCATTTAATTTGAATGAGATAAAATGATTTTGATTCGAGCAATTATTATAATAAAATGTAAAAAAAAAACAAATAGAAGAAAAGTAATAAAGAATAACTTAAGATAAGAAATTATGATAATTTTTTAAATATTCTAAACAATTTTTACTTAAAATCTTAAAAGTTAATATATTTTAAATGTATTTTATATTAATATTTTTTAAAAGAGCAAGCTCGAGAGCTAATAAGCTGAGTCAAGGCTAGTTCAAACTTGCCTCGTTAGGTCATTGAGCTCAGCTCATGAGCCATTTATCAAGTCGAGCCTGAGATGGTTTACTAGTCAGCTTGACTCACTTACAAACTTAGAATGAACTCCCCATTTAATCAAGAAGCTTTGGAATGTTTTCTGTAAAATTATCATCCACAATTTGCCATTGAGTGTCAAATTCAGTGATAGGATGAGCAACAAAAAGAGGTTGTACAATTCTCTAACCCGAGATATTAGAAAATAAGAATGTTTTATATTGTAAGATCATTGAGAGAGCTTTTCAAATAGTTTTGATTCTAAGACAAATTGAAAAGACCAAAGAACTTGATAAAAAGATAACAAGTGCAATCAAGACAAGGGTATGTTATGTATTGGTTTAGTTTTAGGTTAGTCCTTCCTTAGGACCTCGTTATCTTAGTAGGTTCATTCTTCTATAAAAAAAGGGGTTGTAATGGTGATTGAAGGCCAATTAAAGAGAAATAAATGAAACTTTTGTGAGCTCTCTCTCTCTGTCACGACCCGACCCGACGGGGACGGATCCCGCCCGAGCCGGATCCCGACCAGCTTAACAAACTAACCAGGATCTGGCTTTGCAATTTGCTTACTGAACTGAATCTTCCAAATATTATACAAAATAGACCAGAGCTACTAAAAATATCAAATGCAGCGGAACAAATCGTCTATATTTTTCTTTCTTTTCCTCAAAACAATCATCTACAATACAGTACATAGCTGACAGAAAAAAATAAGCAGAAAGAGCCATGACTGTACAAAAATCAAAAAGTACAAAAGTAC